>NW_024104364.1:1118069-1133631 GCF_003945595.2 Pipra filicauda | reverse complement strand
GCCCTCTGATAGCCTGTGAGACAGTTTTCAGTCTGATATTATGGTTCTGTGTGAGAGCAGCCCTACAAAACCATTTTGCCCAGCGTAGTCCTTGCCTTGCCTAAATCTGCGTTTGACCCTTTCTTGGGAGCTTTACAACCTGGAGGATGAAATGAGAAGCTTGTCTCAAGGCTTTTGCAGTGTACTGCTTGTTCTCAGGGAGTCAAAGGCCAGCAGATAATAAATGAAATGAATTGAACAGCCTAAGAGGCTGCGGTCGTCAAAAGCATATTTACTGCAGGCTTGAAACCAAGCACTGTGATTACTGAAGTTTTATATTTGCAGACAGATCCAGTTTAGCCCCTGTGAAATGCACCACTAAAACCAATGCCAATCCTCCTGAGATTATCAACCATTCCATGATCTCGGTTCATTTAGCAAATCTAACCATTAAAGGATAAATGCACTTCAAACAGGTTTTTTCCTTTTTTCTTTTTCTTTTTTTCCCCCCCACAGCATCTGAGCAATTACATTTCTCCTCCTGTTGTTCCTACCTCATTGTGTAAGGGACCACTCTTTGTTTTCCCCCAAACTGAGATCTAGAACAACTCAGTTAAATTTTAGCCCTCGGGGGGCTGGTCTAGAGACCATTTGCTTTAGGCTGGTTTTGCTATTTCCAAACTCTTCAGCAGCCCCTCTACCTCTGTGTGCTTTCTGAGCCTGTCCAAAACTGCTTTAAATGTGCTTTTGAGGGCTTGGTGTCTTCATCTGCACGTGTGCTCACGTGTGAGGGAGCTGGGGCTGTCATTTCATCAGGAACTGTAGTGACAGGACAAGGGGGATGGATTCAAACTGAAGGAGTACTTTTAGATTGGATATTGGGAAGAAATTCTTCCCTGGGAGGGTGGGGAGGCCCTGACACAGGTTGCCCCACCCCTGGAAGTGTTCAAGGTCAGGTTGGATGGGGCTTGGAGCAACCTGGGCTAGTGGAAGGTGTCCCTGCCCGTGGCAGGGGGTGGGATGAGATGAGCTTTAAGGTCCCTTCCAACCCCAGCCAGTCTGGCATTCTATGAATGCTTTATTACCTTTGTTATAGCTTTTATTTTTCTGTCTTACCACTTTTTCTCCCTGAAAAGCCCCCAGTGCACGTGACTGTGTGCCAATCATTGGCTCACCTCAGCAAACTCAGAGTTCTGAGAAATCCTGGAGCATTTATTGCCAGCTCCTCTTTCCCCACAGGACAGGACATTGGCTCTGTGGGGACTGTGCTGCTGGAATTAGCTGGGAGCAGTTTGGGGAGATATCAAAGGGATCTCTAGTTGTCTTTTTCTGCAGCATCATTTTAGGAACAAAAAACCCCTCCCAGAACAAACTAATTTTGCCCTGAGCACAATCTTTCCAGCTGAGGGACCTGACTTGGTGATTTTAAAGCTGGACAAAGAGAACTATCATTGGACCTGGGAGATTAAGGACCAACAAAAGCTCCTATAATACCTTGAAAAACACCTTTCTGGAAGTATTGTCACTAAGAGGTCTCATTTTTGCTTCTCTCTTTTCTTTTTTGTTTTTTTTTTTGGTTTGGTTTTTTTTTACTGTTCTTGCTAAGACGGTGCCTTTAATTTTAATATTGGTTCTCCACTAAAAGACGTGGGAATAAATTTGCCTGTCAGCCTCTAGAGTTTGCTCAAGAAGAATCATCTTTGCAGGATTTTGAGCAGTGGCTGAGTCCAACATTCCTGTAAACCTTGGGAGAGCAACCTGCCCTTCTGGGATCTTTACTGCACCCCACTATTGTGTCCAGCCCTGCTCTGGTGGGAGTAACTTGAGACTGTATTGGCTCAGTCTCCAGCTTCTAAAAAATGAACTGTTCTCCTTTTTCCACTGCTAAAGGAGCAGCATTCCAGTAGCTGTCAGCAGCTGCCTCTGCTTTCTCTTGCCAGGGTTGAGAAGTGGGTGTGGGAGGTGTAGCCCCCGAACCAGCACCAGATCCTCGCCTCCCTCTCCTTTGCATCCCTGCTGTAAACTGAACACAGGGAGAGAGGCTCCAGCATCATCTGAATTACAAAATCATTCTATTGTCAAGCCTTGAAGTGTCACATTCTCTTTCAAAACCCAAGGCTGTGATATTCACTGAAGAACAGGGCAGTTTCAAAGTCAGGGAGGGCTATTCTTAGCACTTCAGTCAAAAAAGGAGGGGGGAAAAAAATGTCTTTGGGGGAGGGGGGGGGGAAACTACAACAATTTTACCAAAATGAACCTTGTCAGAAATGATCAATTCACCCTCCATTCAGGCTGACCTGGTCCTTGCTGCGTGCCAGAGGACAGAATTTGTTGACATGGCACAATAAATTAAGATTGCCAGATCTCCTTGTAATTAATTGTCTTGCAGCCCAGGTTTGGCAAAGAATAATTTAAAGTGATTAAATCACTGGTAGTTTGGTTTTGGGTTCTTTTTTTGTTGTGTTTTTTTTTTTTTTTTTCCTTTTTAAGGAATGTTTCTCCTCAGTTAGTTGAAGAATAGATGCTGATGAGTAACAGCCACCTCCCAGTCCTTTATTTGTGCTATTTAAATACCTCTTCCTGCTAGACCAGTGCCTCCTCAGCAGTCAAGAGACAAAGACATTATAAGAGTTATGATTCTTAAATTAAATAGAAATTCTAAAGCAATTGTCCTAATACATACTCAACAAACTACTCTTCAATTAAACAAGAAAAAGAATTTACTGGGTTTCTAGAGTGCTAACTGAACATCTGTGTTGTTTCAGAGCTGTGTCTTCTAAATTCTGTCTATAAGGAGCTTCTGCTGGTGGATTCTTCATATTCAAGGGCTGAGAGTGCAAAGAGCTTTTTCCAACTGCTTGAAAAAGCCACGTAAAATTATTTATACCTTTAATTGGATGGGGCCAGGGGATGTTTCTGAGGATGGGATTCATTGGGGGATGATGCTGGAGCAAGTCTGCTGTCCAAGCAGATCCTTGACACCCCTGTGTGCATCCTGACCATCCCCAGAGGGACTGTCATTAATGTGCTTCTCTCTTTCCTTCTCTTTAGTATTCATGCAGTGATGATCATGTGAAAATTACTCACACTTCTGACTTGAGAAAACTTTCTTAGCCGAGAAATCCAACCAATATCAGAGGGAATTAGAAATTCAAATGGGGGGAAATTATACACTGTGTGTGTCAATACAGCAAACCTCATAAAGGCTGCAATCAATCACATTGGCATCAAAGGTGCTGGTACTTTTCCCTGTCACCAAGTCCAACGAATAAAGGAAAAGGTTAATCAGGAGAAGAAACCTTGGTTTGCTGCCTGGAGAGAGGCAAAAGCACAGAGCTGGAGTGAGTTCTGGAGCTTCTTTGGTTGTGATCCGTGCTCCTGCACAAATCTGGGCTGCAGAGAAGGTTCTGTCTGTGTTTGTGCTGATTCAGTAGAAGAGCTTTCTCTCAATCTTCATTTCTTGCAATGGGCTATTGCACAGTGTCCCCTCAAACTCTGCCTGAGCTTCCCAGTGCTTCCCATGCTTTGACACCTCCCCTGTTCCTGCTGCAGGTTAAATCCCAATTCCTTCTGCCTGGGTGCAGCCTCACATTAGGGAGCTCACTCTGCAAATCAACTCATTAAATGAACGTAATGATCCGTCCTGGTCTCCCACTGTCCAGCTGCTGATGGAACAGCATGTGGTGCAGAGTGGACCTTCACAATGATATCTTGATATTTTTTTTAATCTTTATTATGCTGTATGACTGATCCAAACAGCAGCTCTCCCTCAAGGACACCTCCCCTGTTTCACATGAGCAGTGTCAGACCTCGGGCAGGGACGTGTAAAACCCAGCAGTGACTTGCAGAGGCTGCAAGTGATCCCTGCACGATCCTGTCTCCCTGCTCCTCTCCTTTTGTTGTTTTGACTGCCAAATGGTGTGGTTTTGTAGGTCTTGTATCTCAGCTCTCTGCTGTCAACTCCCTGAGATGCAAGAAGTA
Organism: Pipra filicauda; assembly: GCF_003945595.2. Classification (NCBI taxonomy): domain Eukaryota; kingdom Metazoa; phylum Chordata; class Aves; order Passeriformes; family Pipridae; genus Pipra; species Pipra filicauda. The sequence goes on along the minus strand of NW_024104364.1, from coordinate 1,129,671 downwards.
GGCATGGCCCAGATGCTCGCCTGGAGCAGAAATAGCACAGCTTTCTACTACTCTTCCCCATCAGGTCCCCTGAGCCGTGGATTTCTGGCAGACAGCATTCCATGGGGAGCAAAAGAACCTCAGGCCTTCAGTTTGCAGTTGTTGTAAAATACCCAATTCTGGTTTTGGTGTAATTTAGCAGATTGAAAGGGAGATATAATAAATCTCTGAGCGACTCAGGAAGCTTTTACTGGTTCAAAACGGTTCAGATTTTTGGAATATTCAGTAATCCCCTCACATTTCCAGGGGCTTTCGTGTCCTCCCAGTGTCACAGCTACAGCTTTGAGGGGTATGTGTGCTGATAAGTGCATGTTTGCATGTTGCTGGATGGGTGTTTTCAAAACTACAAGAGGAATGAAGCAGCCAGGAGGATAAACAGCTCCTGGTGATGATTTAAGACTTTCTGTGTACATATACATATTATTTTCAGACAGGGGTGTAGGAAAGGTGAGCAATAAGAGCCCCAGTGCTTCTGATGCTGAAAATACACCAGTTCAGCGTGTGCAAAAAATGAGGTTGTGTCTGTACAGTGAAACAGGAGCCAGGCCTAAAACAGTTAACTGAGGTATCTTGGCCAGTTAAGAAACCCCAACACCTGTTTTGCTAGAAAAACCTTTTAGGAGCACTGGTTAATATCATGTTCTGTTCTGCTCACTGGACCAAAGGCCTTATTATAGAAAGAATAGGAGTAGCACACACACAGAGTAATAAATTAGGTAAACTAGGTGTTTGAATAAGATCTAGAAGGCCCAGAGCCAGGATTTTGCAAGCTTGAAGAATTCAGGTCACCTCATTGAAGAGGTCAAATTGAGGAAGACGTCCATGGCAACCACCAGAGGGATGAAGGCTTGAGGAGAAGACCCCCACAGTAGAAGATTGCACATGTCTGGAAAGACTCTGCCCAGAGACCAGCCTGCTTATTAATATGTCTAATAAATGATGTAACCATGGATCTAAAGTGTATAAAATGGCTTAGTTTTGCACTTGCAAGTCAAGCAAGTTTGTCCAGGGTGAGCTGGCTTGCTCCCAACGTTGGATAAACAAATACCTTGCTGCTTAAAGATAAAACCCCCCATCTCTGAGCAGTCTTTTGGGCTGATTTTTCGGATCCAACAGGTGTGGGTTTAGGTGCAGGGAGTGCTCAGAACCATGCCTGGTGTCTCCCCAGCCCGTGGTGACCCCCCCAGGAGCTGAGCTCGCCGAGGATGACTTACCTTCTGTGCTCTCCTCTTGTCAGCTCGCTGGTTCTGGTGGTAAATCCGGCTGAAGTTGGAAACAATGACTGGCACGGGCAGAGCAATGACCAGCACCCCACTCAGGGAGCAGATGGAGCCAAAGATCTTCCCAGCGATTGTCTTGGGCACCATGTCACCATAACTAGGGGGAAAAAAACAAAAACAAAAACAAAAAAAGGGAAGCCCCTCCTTCAGACAAAAAAAAAAGCCTTCTCGGGTTTTTTTCGGAGCGCGCAGCGAACGGAGTGTCCACGTTGGACACTAAAAGCTTAGAAATCCACCATGCAAGGGATAATTTGTGGTGCTGTCGCCCTGAAACAACCACTGACAACCACACTTCGACTGGGGATGGGGCTAAACTAAAGAAAAGCACTTTTGTTGCTGGTTCAGGCAGCTGCTGAGTATTTAAATTCCTGTCCTCGCTCGTTCGGTGCCCACCTCTCCACGCAGATGAGCCCTGGCAAACCTTAAACTCTGTCATATATTTTCATTCCCCTGTATCCAGGTGCAAATGAAGACTGATTTACACTTCCATTTCAAAGCCCAGCAGTTGCCTGGCCATCTGCACAGTGAGAAATTTGGGGGTTGTTCAGAGTCTGTGCTCAGTGAAAGGTGAATCCTCAGGGACACGAGACCAGCTGAAAAATGTTCAGAAAAACCTCTGCACTGGGTTTGACCCAACAATCTTCATTTGTAATCTGAGTTACAGAATAGGGACCTGGACCTGCTGGAGCAGGTTCAGAGGGGGTCACAGAGATGCTCAGCCCCTCAGCTCTGGAGAAAACCTGACAATGGAAATCTGGAGAAGCCCCTATTTGCTGTTTGGAATTTCTGTGGTGTTCTCTGAGATGTTCTAGTGTTTGATGCAGGAAATATTGAAAAGCAAAATGCTTTTTTACAGCTGAGGCTTTATTTTTACCTTTGATGTCAGCATATGACCAGCAAAGAGCTTTGATGGGGAACAGAGTTGAGCCGAGAATAATTGACATCCAAGAGGAAAAACAAATATTTCAAAGTACCTTTTTTTATCAACTGAACTTCTTGCCCCCATCCAAGAACTTGTTGGTCTGAGGGTCTGAATAAAAGCAGAAGTCATTACGTGTTAAATACTTCAGACTTCATTACCTAAGGCTTATTTATCCCAAGCACAATCCTTCTCCACCTTCACCCACGTTAAAACCCTCAGAGTACCTCAAATTGATAATTGCTCTTCATGTCTATTAACTTTTTAGCTTCTGCTTTATGCAAAGGTAGTTTCAAAGCTCTTTGCTAAGTGGCAAGGTCTTCTACCTCATTTAACACTGGTCTAAAAAAAATAAAATCCTACTTTTCTCCTGCCAGCCCTTAACACAATAAGGCTGCAAATTAATCATGTGCCTCAAACATGATCTCAGTGACCCAGAGCACGGAGAGAAAGCCCTTCTGTGCATTTGGAGGAAGTATAATAATAAGTGTCTGGCTCACAGTCTGTCTTGTGGAGTTTTGTTCTCCCATGCAGACTGAGAGTTATCTCATTACTTGGGGCTTCAGAGGAGGTGCTTTCAAACACCATCAAAGATCAAACTCCTGGAGCAAGGGAAGGTTTTGCCTGGGAGATGGAGAACTTCACTTGCAAAACTATCATGAGGGAGACTGGAATGAGGAACTTGGCTCTGGCTGGAGCAAACTGCACAGAAGCAAGACCTAAACCTTGTCACTCTGACTCGTGGATGTCCCACAGAGTCACCCATGGGGAGGACTCTGCTGGATTCTCCTCAGGGCTGGAATGGCACCTCAGGCCCTTGGGATGGGTTGGCTGACCTAGGCTGGAAATGTCAGAGCTGATGTTTGGGAATATCACAATAAAACCCAGCTGGAGCTTGATCCAGATCTCTTTGCACTTCATGAGAGGCCTCCTTTTGACTTTGGCAGGGTCTGGAATGAACCTATAAAGTTGCAATTGTTCTGCTCCCCTATTGACACACACACAGCTCCTGCAATATTAATTGCTGGAGTGACTATTTCTGTCCTGATGGTACCATAAGGTACTAATGGCCCCATGGCATATTTATAACAGGTACAGTGCCAAATAAACTCAGCTATTGGATTTCAGTTAGCACTAATTAGGTATTTCAAACCCCAAAAACTTCTTTTCCCCAGGCTGGAATGAGAGGGCTCAACTTTCCCATTAATTTGTTTAGTAAAAAGGCAAGTTGTCATCTAAAAAACTTCTACTGAAAAGTGCATTTTAAGTAATTCATCAATAATCTCATTAGAGAAGCAAGAAGATAGAGGAGTTGGGTAATGATTAACATTCAGGGGGTCTAACAGGATGTTTGAGCCTGCAAGAAAACAACAGGAGGCTGCAAATTCAGTAGGCTTTTAATGTGACCTCTAGTAAATCATTTCAACTTTCTGCACCTCAGTTCCCCACTTAAGAAAAAGGGCAATAAATTACTTATTCTTTGCCTGGTTGGTTAAGTAGGTGTTGGTTCTTCAGAGCAGGAGCTGCCCCATATTCTGAATATACCCAGTGGTGACTCCTTAGTGCTGCTGCCTCACAAATATTAATAATGCAGAGCAGTTGTAGGGAAATCTGGGATAAACACAGCCTGCACGTGGCTCCAGGCTCATTCCCTGGGACAGGCTGAGGGTCCAGAGCATCAGCTGGAGCTGAGCATCAGCCCAGACGTGGAACATGCCTAGAGAAAAACACACTCTCTGCTTATTTGGCCAGGAATCCAGTTAGATGGCAACAGATCCAGCTGGTTTGCAGTTGCTGAATTCAATGGGAGTGGAAGGTTCCTCGCCCATGGCAGGGGGTGGAATGAGATGATCTTAAAAGTCCCTTTGAACCTGAACCATTTTAGGATTCATTGCTCTGCTCTCTGGCTGTGCCAGGTGAGATGCACCCAGACAGCCCTGGGGGGTTTTGTGCTCAAAAAAAAATAAAAAAAGGTTACTTTTAGTTGTTTTTAAATTAAAAATTTAAAATTAAATTTTAAATTAAGTTAAAAATTAAATGAAATTTAAAAAAATTAAATTAAATTTAATTAATTAAAAAATCGGTCACTCTTCAGACTGCAAAACATTGGATGCAGAATTTCAACAAGTTTGTTGGGTTTTTTTTCTTTTTAATTTGTAGTGTGACTTCTACGTTCTTTGGATATTAAAAGGGGGTCATATGTCACTCGCCCTAATTAGCAGCTATTAGTCTTGACAACATAATGTGCTGTTGTTTGTCTCCCTGTCAGCAGAGAAGGTGTTATCAAATAGAGGTCACTGCTTCCAAGTCCTGGTTTTAGCCACAGAGGTGTCTGGACGTTGCTCAGGTCCCCAGCTGGAGACAGCAATAAATAAGGTGCTGAACAGCTCATCAAATGACTCACTCTAAAAATAGCCTCTCGCAGCATCTCTGGTGATCCTGTGTCTCTGTGCAACATTCACAGCCCTAGAAATAGGGAATTGCAGGAAAACAGCTGGAATACCCCGTGCTGCAGGGCCATGGGAAGGTGGAATGGCAAGGACAGCTCTGGGGGGACAGTGAGGCAGCTTTACAGAGGATGCTTTTTGGTACCACCTCTTCTGCCTGGGGAAGGCAGAGCTGGGGAGGGACTTCTGCATCATAAAGGATCACCATTTGTCTGCTGGTGTCTCCCTGGGTTCCACTGGATGCAGAGGAGGCAACAGTGCCACTGAAAATTGCTGAGCCTGTGCAGAATTCTAGAATGGTTTGGGTTGGAAGGGACCTTAAAAATCATCTCAACCCACCCCCTGCCACGGGCAGGGACACCTTCCACTAGCCGCTCAGAGCTTCATCCAACTGACCCTTGGGCACTTCCAGGGATCCAGGGGCAGCCACAGCTTCTCTGGGCAACCTGTGCCAGGGCCTCCCCACCCTCACAGGGAACAATTTCTTCCCAATATCCCATCTAACCCTGCCCTCTGGCAGTGGGAAGCCATTCCCCCTTGGCCTGTCCCTCCATCCCTTGTCCCAAGTCCCTCTCCAGCTCTCCTGGAGCCCCTTTAGGCCCTGGAAGGGGCTCTCAGGTCTCCCTGGAGCCTTCTCTTCTCCAGGTGAACATCCCCAATTCCCTCAGCCTGGCTCCACGGGCTTGGTCTTTGGACTCCTTCCAACAGCTCCTCATCTTTCTGGTGTTGGGGATCCCACAGAGCTGGAGGCAGCACTGCAGGTGAGGTCTCACCAGAGCAGAGTAGAGGGGACAGCACCTTCCTTCTTACCAGCAAACCTGGTTTTGGACATCATTCAACACCCGTCCCTGCTCTGCAGAGCTGCCTCGAGGGAGGGAGGGAGGGAGGTGAGGCCCCCACAGAGCTCAGCACATCCAGGTGCCCCCAGGTGACTTGGTTTGGGTCACAGAGCCACCACAAGGACTCAGGGGACACCCAAGTTGTGCATCCACACCCCAGGATGGTGCTTTTCCTGATTGCCACATTTAACTGCTCAAGGGCCACCAGGCCTGGTGGTGAAAAACTGTGGTTTTCACACTCCCAGAGCCTCTGAAAGCTGAAATATCTGATGGAGCTGGAAACAGAAACAATGCTCCTTCCCCTGATTTAGTATTTCTGCCTCATCCTGGCATTAACAGCTCTGGGAGAGCTGCTTTATCTCCCTAACCTTTTGCCCAGCACGGTAGAGTCAAAAGAAGATTTCACTCCAGCCTGTAAGTGTCTGCTTTTAGGACAATAAGGACAGAATAATAACATTATGTACTTTACAATAGACCATGATTTTGAAAGCCTTTTGCATGAAAGGGCTGGAATAAAGCATGGAATTAGCATGTAGCTTTCCAGGTGCAAGAGATCCTTTTCTATACTGTAAGTAAATCACGGGGCAATGTTGGGATTTGCACAAAGGAGAGGGAAAAATGGCTAAAATTCATCAAGAACGTTTCAGTTGCACTGGCAGACTGCGTGTGTTGTATCTGACAGCTCAGAGGAGCTCCTGTCCCTCCATTTCATAGGTGCAAGTCCAATATAATCTTGTTAATGCTGCTTTGAACCCCCAGTGAAATAATGATCGTGTCACTTGTAATGATCCAAAGGAAACCAACCCAAGCATTACTCATTCCTTTTGCACATGACAAATGAGCAGGGAATTAACAGCTCTGCTATGAGGGCTGGGGGTAGTTAGGTCTTTTGTTTAGGGTTTAATTCATCATTTCTCTGCCACATTACCTGTTTCATCTGCCTGGAATTAGCCCTCAAAACCCCCAGCCCTCTGGAGCACAGGGAATTGCTGTTTACCTGCTGTTGTGACCATGGGATCATTGAGTAGTTTGAGTTGGAAGGGATCTTTTAAAGGCCATCTGGTCCAAACTCCTGTGAAGAGCAGGGACATTTTCAACTAGATCAGGTTGCTCAGAGCTCTGTCCATGAACATCTGACCTTGAACATTTCCAGGGAAGTCTGGTTGGGTTTTGTAGAATCCCAGAATGGTTTGGACTGGAAGGAACCTTAAAGCTCAGCTCATTTCAACCCCCTGCCATGGGCAGGGAAACCTTCCACTAGCCCAGGTTGCTCCAAGCCCTGTCCAACCTGGCCTTGGACACTTCCAAGGATCCAGGGGCAGCCACAGCTTCTCTGGGCAACCTGTGCCAGGGCCTCCCCACCCTCACAGGGAAGGATTTCTCCCTAATATCTAATCCAAATCCCCTAATCCTGTCACCTCTACATTCCTCCAAGTATGCAAAGGTGCTGTTGCCTTTTTCAGCAGAGCCATGGAAACATTCAGCTGTGTTGTAATAAATCCCTGGGCACTGGGCAGGTGGGAGAAGGGCTCTGGAGATGCTGGGCCAGTGATATCACCTGAGGGATTGAAGGTGGCACAGCAGCACTCCTGGAGCCTGAAACCAAACCTTGTTTGGCCTCAGGTCCACTCTTTATCTGATTTTTTTCCATTTCCATAAGAGATCAAGATATTTCCAGAGCCGTCCTGGACAAGTGTTGTGAGGATTAATTAGTGAAGGCTGGCTTGAATTTTTTAAACTGTAGAAGTGTCTTGGAAGTGTTTTGCAACCTGGACTCTCTAATCCACGAGGATGGGGTGGGATGGTAATGTCAGCTTTTCAAACCAGCCCATCCTGGAAGGAGCAGGATGTGCTGCTGGTGCCTCCTCAAAGAGTTGAGCTGTAAACAGAGCCCTGATGGCTTTGAAGCAGGAGAATCTATAAACAGGCTGTCAAACGACAGGCTGGAACAGCAAATCAGCTGTGGCTGGGGAAGCACAGAGCCTATTTCATGCTAGGATTCTTTTACATTAAATATACTTATTTTCTACCTTGTTTTGAGCTGGGCAGCTCCCCAGCTGGGGATTCAACTTCGGCCACGTCTGGCTTGGTTTTATGCCACTGTTTTCTTTTTTTCCTGGCATATTTTATTTGGGAATGTTTTCTTGGATGCTCTAGATATTCAGCTGAAATTCCACCCATCAGCCAAGCTGTGAGGGATGAGGGCTGGAGATGGAGATCAGCTTTAGCAGCAGCAGCTTATCTTCAGGACGTGGATTCATTTTGATTTTACGTAAAGCTCTGGTCAGCTGTTACTTAGTAGGGATTTTCCAGGTAAAGTTGCCTTTTTGATTTTGTCCTGGTTTATAAATTCATATTTCTTACTGAGTATTGTGTAATAAAAGGACTGAGAGATGTATCTAAAATTGTCCTCCTCTGAGGAGATGCAAGTTCTGTTGCTTCTCTAATTAGGAAGAGAGGCAGATTATTCCCTGGTGGCTTTCCCAGGGTGCCTCTGAACTGGATAACCTGTACCAACCCTCACCAAATCCAGGGATAAGATGGACTTGGGGTCAGCTGTAGCTTGAACAGAAAAGGTGACCCAGCTGAAGGTCTCTGAGAACAACTGGTAGCATAAATATTCCTTACAACAACAGCAGGTGCTGCCCAAAGAAATGGGAATGTTTATGTAGACTTGGGAATAAACTGAGTAGGTTATTTAATACACAGAGGGTGGAGAATACTTAATATATGAACACCCTGGTTCCATTTATTCTTCCTGGCTTGGATAAACTTCTCAGCCTGTAGGCAGTTAAAACAGATGGTCTGAATTTGGGTAACATTCAGACCTTGACTTGGAGCTAAAAATGGAATTTCATTGGCAAGGAAAGTAGGTCAGAAAGCTAAAGCCCCTAGTCCTAAAATGATGAAAGGCTTCTAATCAAGCCTTCCCTATTACCATTCATTAAACAGAGCAGGGGAAGGAGTATTATTAGAGACCTCGGCAAAAGGGATTACGGTGGGATCATGAGCATCCTCCTTCCTGCAAGGAGACCTGGGCACTTGCAAACCTCTTTTGGTGTGAGCTGCTCCATTCCCAGAGTCCTGCAGGCTGGACTGGAGCCACGGCAGGATGGGGCTGGTTTTCTTCGTGGCAACACAAGCAACTTTATCTTCTGCTTCAGTCCCAGGAGTGCTGAGAGGAGCCTCTCTGCACATCCTCTATTAATACCTCTCCCACTAATCATCCCTTCCACGCTGCCCCTGGCAAAGCCCTGACTCAGGGTCTGTCATTCCGTGGGCTCTGCAAAGTGTGACTTGCAGCAGCTCTGGGCCTTTCAGGCACTGATTTCTTTTGCTCTCCATCATTTTCAAACGTGTGCCAGCTGCTAAAGGCTCTCTTCCTTGGAGCTGACAGGAATTATTCAAAGCAAACGGGGAACCTGTACCAGCTCACACAGTGGTCCCAGTTCACTCCTCGCCCCAGCTCTTGATGAACAGCACCAACCTAATTCCTGCTCGCTGGGAAACGAGAACGTGCTCATTCAAAGGTGCTTTTGAACTGGTACCAAGGTGACTGTTTATTCCTTGCATTTGGCAAAGCCAAGCTGATGCACTGTCATTATTCCTCCCCCTTTCCCCTCAGACAACTGCTGGAAATTACACTCCTCTGGATGGAGAATTGCTGGCATTTCAGCCCTGCCAGCAAATGCATTTTCAGAGATAATGTCAGAGATGTCCTGTTTGCTCTCCCTTAATGGTAGATGTTGACCATCTGCCTTGATCCTCAGCCATCACTGTCACTGTGGCAGGTAACAAAAGCAGGAACTCAAATCTGGATCATCCCATTGGTTTGAATAACTCAGGAATGGCGTGCAGGGAAATTTGCTGCTCAACAGAACCAGAAATAGCACTTTATTATGTCATACACATCTCACTAAAGGAAAAGAGAGGATGTCTTTTTTTTTCTGATAGCTCAGCTATTTCCATGACTACTTGTTAAAGCATTGACTATTTTTTAATGAAAAAAAAAGGAATATTTAAACTGTTGATTTAACAGTTTTCAGAGAAAAAGTGAAATTTAGTTCAATGTAGAATCAACATAAGAAAAGCTGAATTTCACTTTGGAGAAAATACCTCCAGTCTTAACTTCCACACCTTTTATTCCTGATGTTTATTCATTCAGCTTTTCAGAGGAAGCTCTGTTCCTTTTAGTTCTTGCAAAGCTGACATATCTAGCAAAAAGTAATCTCAGGGGTTTTTTGCTTCATGTCATCTGAGTTTTTGATCCTCAGATCTCAGTTTTGGCTGTGACAGATGGATCAGAAAAAGCTTTTTACGATTTTTTTTGTTTGTTTTGGTCACCCTGCTGAACTGAACAGCAGTTTTGGTTAGTCAGGGTTTTTTTTTCCAATTGACAGTTACTTGTGATTTTAACTTTGTTCAGAAGACTTAATGTTTTTGGTGTTTGAGATGTGATTTTTCTGACCAGATGATGACTGTGAAGAGGAAACATTTCAGTGGACTCCAGTATAAGTGTGGGGGTGGACATTTTATTCCATTCTGAAGTTCTCTGCACAGGAGAATTCAAGTGAAGAGCAGCTGCTACTTGTTGATGCAGCTCAGCCCCTCCAGCAATGATCACATGCTGGAAGTTCATGTGTATGTGTTGTAGGACAATGCAGAGCAAAAAAAAGGAGGCAGAACCCCTTTTCCATATTTAGAATCCCAGATTTTATTGTGTTGGAAAAGACCTTGAAGCTCAGCTCATCCCACCCCAGGGACACCTTCCACCAGCCCAGGTTGCTCCAAGCCCCGTCCAGGCTGTCCTTGGACATCTCTAGACACTCAAATTTTGCAAATTGTGAAGGTCCTTGGTTCCCTGAATGAGGAAAGTTGTTTTTTTCCCCCTTATTCTAAACTGCTGATTGCCAGAGTTCTGCTGATGGCAGCGTGGGGATCTGGGGGTCTCCGAGGGAATGTATTGTCAGCACAATTAAAAAATGCATAAATGTTCCCAACAAGTTCCTGTTCAGTCCTTCAACTCACCGTTATCCCTTGGGAAAAATCTCACTGCTTTACCATAATAGTAGGGATTTATTGTCATACATGAGCAAAAAAGAAAAATCTATTTGATTCTCTCTCTCTTTGCTGACAAAGCCCACCCTGGCTGTGTCTTTCCCTATCACATGTTTTTTTTTTTCCCATTTAAAGGTGAAAGTAGGATATTATTTTCAAGGACTCCTGCTTCCTTGGTAATGAAAGCTTTTCACCCCGAACCTGACAGCAAGTTATTCTAGGTCAATATTTAATTTAATTTAAATTCTGATGTGGGCACTAAGACTCAAATCCATTTACAAGAATTAGCCCTGGTGGTGGCACAGGGCAGCCACGCCCCAGGGCTCCTCTTTGGCCCTTAAAGCAGAGCTGTGGCACAAGCTGTGATGAAGCTCCATGGGCTGATCTTGGTGGTTATTTTAATGTGTTTTATTTCATTTAAGTGAGGGCAGGTCTGTGGTGTGAGCTCTGATGCTCAGGAGTGTCTTCCCTAACAGCTCGTGGTGATAACACGCCTGAAGAAGCCACTGTACACACAGTTATAATTAATTTATGATTTAGCTTTGTTATCATTTTACCAGGATGTCAGTCATCCTAATTTGTCTGCAAGTGAGCAGAGATGTATTTTATCCAACACAGAGCACCCACCAAGCAAAATAAGGCCAGGGAAAGTGAAAATTAGGGGATTCTGCCCCTCTGAGGTGAGACCCCCCCTGCAGAGCTGCCTCCAGCTCTGGATCCCAGCACAGGAAGGATGTGGAGCTGCTGGAGCCAGTCCAGAGGAGGCACCAAGAAGATCAGAGGGATGGAGCAGCTCTGCTGGGAGGAAAGGCTGGAGAATTGGGATTGTTCAGCCTGGAGAGGAGAAGCTTTGGGGTGACTTAACTGTGGCCTTTCAGTACCTGAAGGAGCTACAAGAAAGATGGAGAGAGGGTGTTTGCAAGAGCCTGGAGTGACAGCACAAGGGGGAATGGCTTCAAACTGATAGAGGGTAAATTTAGATTAGATACTGGGAAGGAATTGTTCCCTGTGAGGGTGGGG